>NC_133931.1:21415763-21460763 GCF_031877795.1 Strix aluco
CTGATTTTATAACAAAATGATTTATAGACCCTCTTTCAAAACGCCTGACACTTCTTCTAGTCCCGACTGCTAGACTTGTTCGGATGAATAATCTAAAGCACAGAAAAGTTTATGAAGTTAAGACTCTGTCGTGTGTCACAGGCAGGAAAAGTGAACTATGAACACTATTAGGCAGAGTATCTTTCAAGTACAAGCCTTCAGCACACCTGTTTCCCAATACAGAAAACAGTTCAAAAGTGTTAAGCCCCCGCAAACAGCAAAAGCGAGGGTGCGCCTCCGGTCCAGCCGCACAGCGAGCCCGGCGGGACGTGGGCGGTCCGCGCCAGGGAGCCGGGCGCGGAGCGGCGCGGAGCGGCGCGGCCAGCCGCGTGGGGCCGGGGCCCGGGGGGGCGGCGGGGCCCGCGGCCGGCGCGGCGCTACCCACGGGCTCCCCCGCGGGAACTTTCTCGTCGTCGTGTCCACCCCCGTCCACACACCCCCCCCCTCCCTCCGCACGCACACACACACACACACACACTTTCTGCGATCCTGCGGTACTTACAGCAGCCCAGGCTCCGCACGGGGCTGTTCACACGCGTTAGACGCAGAAAGTTGCTCAGTGGTGAGGTGTTCGCAAGCGGTTCTATACTGCTCTCCCAGCGCTACCTCAACTTGAAAAAACATGAGTGATCCCACTCCGAAACTCGGAAGAATAGTTTGAAGAGACTACGGGGAGGCAGCAAGAGCTCCGAAGGAGCAAAGAACGAGACAGTGAGGAGCCTGCTTGCTCACCCCGCATCAGAGCAGCTCCTGGCTTTCGCTCTCGTCCCCTTTCTCTCCCCATCCTCAGCCTCTCTGGCAAAGTTTCATCGTTTGGTCCGTACTCTGGACCCCCCTATTGCTCCCCACAGCCACCTCTCTCGCGTCTCCCAAGAACGAGATAAATAAAAGTCTGTTAGAGGGAGCCCCCCTCAGGAAACTTACGTTTGATCTGCCTGGGTTTGCTCTGTTTCCTTCGGGACATGCTGCTCGGCTGCCGCTCCTGCCTTGCTCCAGGTACAGGAGTGGAGCTGGGAGGGGACGGGGGTGGAGGGAGGGTGACAGATCAACAGACGGGATTCATTGAGGAGCCGGTGGCCGCCTTGAGATGCAAAGTCAAATGACAGAAAAGCAGGGAGAGGGAAAGAGTGTGTGCGCGTGTGACGGAGGAAGAGGGGAAGAGAAACGGAGATCGGGGTGGGTGAAACGGGGAGCGAGAATGAGGGGAGAGAGAAGCAGAAAGAACGGAGGGAGGGAGCAGGGGAAGGAGGGAGGGAAGGAGGGAGGGAGGGAGAGAGGAGGAAGGAAGGGAGGGAGGGAGGGAGGGAAGGAGGGAGGGAGGGAGGGGAGAGCTCGGCTCCTCGCTCTCTCTCTCCCTCTCTCGCCCGCTCTCTGCCGTTGCCGTGCCGCCTCCGCTCCCCGCGCCGCGATGCGATGCGATGCGAAGCGATGCGATGCGATGCGATGCGATGCGATCCTCTCCGCTCCGACTGACAGGCGGCGGGAGGTGCCGGCGAGGGAGGGGGCGAGGGAGGGGCTTTCCGGGACGGGGGGGCGGAAAGAGGGGGGCGTTTGTCCGTCAGGCTTGACGGGCAGTGGCTGCTACCAGAGACAAGTCCGCATGCAAATCGCCTCCTGCCTGCGGGGCACGGGGTGCCGAGGCGGGAGGCTTCAATCGTCCCGGCTCTGTCAGGGCTTCTGGTGGCGGAGAGAGCTGCAACTTTCCTGAAAGAAGCACGGCTGGAGATCGGGCGGAGAAACTCCGTGACAGCCAGGCAGCCGGCGCGAGTCCTCCCGCCCCGCACAGGGAGTCCGCCGGGCTGTCCTGGCGGAGCCGGGCGCCCCCGCGCCCCGCCGCGCCGCCTCGGCCTCGGCGCCGCCGGTGGGAAGGGCCGCGGTGGCTCCCGCGCGGGGCCCGAGGCGGGGGACCCCGCAGAGTCCCAGGCTGGGCGGGAGGGGCAGAGTTTTCCTCCGCCACGCCGGAGCGCTGGCGGGGGGCGGGGGGATGCCACCGCCACCGGGGACTGGGATCCCGGCTTCGCCTCGCAGGTGTCGCCGGGGGCGAGTGCTGAGGCGGGGACGCCCGGCCTGCCCCCCGCGCGAGGCGGCCGTTAACGGCGGCGGGGCAGGGCCGGGCTCCGGGCGCGGGCAGCGCGCTGCGAGGAGGCGGCTGGAGGGACTGGGGCCGCCCCGGTGCCCTCCGCCTTCCCGGAGGAGGGAGGGATGTCCCTCATCGCACCGGCCTAGGGCAGCTGGGGGGTCGCGGGGAGTACTGGCCGGGTGGTCATCGCCGTTTGCCCCAGTGACTGGTCTTTGTTTGTTTCACTTCGAGATGAGAGGAAGATAAGCCGACTAACTACCTAGACTTTAATTAGGTTTTCCCTTCTAAATAGTGATAATAGAGAAATTTTGTTCTTGCACAGTCGAAACCAACATCTGACGTTTCTGTTACTGATACCAATTAAGTGTTTTGACAAAGCTAAACCGTTAGCAATGCTCATGTTTACAGTCTGTGTCTTTAGGACAAAATTTATCTTGAACATTCTGGTTTAATTACTTGAATCATCTAATTTACATATATAGTTGTAAATGACCCGTTATGAACAGATCATGCTTTCTATACCTCATTGTATTGCTTAGCATTGCATGTCTGTTACCAGATTCTGTGTCGTCAAACACTAACTTTGCAAAAATCTTGAAAAAAAAAAAAAAAAAAAACCAACCGCACAAACAAAAAAAGAATCAGCCTGATTTCACTGATGCCAAGTAAGGACACTTGATACTGAAATGTCTTTATTACCGTGCTTCCAGAAATTTCAGATCTGACACATGAATGTACTGCAACGTTAAGTGGTCTTACAGCTTCACTAGCAGGAATGAAATGATTTATGTTCAGGTAAACTGTTAAGCATTTCTTTAACTCTTACCTCTGTGGTCCAAATACTCTCAACAGAAAGAGTTTTCAGCTTGACTTCTCAAAACTTTCAGTGATTATTTGTTTGGCCGATATTTCTAAAGTCCTCATATAAGCAGCAGAAATCCCAATACGGCGATGTACAAAAATTTACCATCATATTGCGTTAGAAGATGATGTTCATAAATGATAAGTGAATTTACAAAAGCACTTTTTTATTAAAAGAATATGATAGAAACTGTGAACTGTATTAAAAGTTTGTTATTCAGATACTTTAAAGAATCTGAGTAAGTAATAAATGTCTTCCATTTAGCTGAAGTGATTATGGTGTGCCCAATACATATTTCAGTTTCTTTCCTTGAGGTGTAGGCACATGGTGAAGTACCAATGTAACAGTGGTAGTATTTTCCAGAAGGTAGTGTGTGGCAGTAGACGAACTTGATAAGAGTCCGCTAAATGAAATGCTCTGCTACAGTTTTGTGGCAGAATTAGGCTCAAACAGGGGCTTGAATGGATGAGATACCCATCTTTCAAATTAAAGTTAATATTTGATGTTTACCGATTCTCACCATTTTCTTAAATCTCAATCTGGTTCCCTAATCAAAATTAGCAATGTCTTTTCCTTCATATAGGTTGACTGTTCATTTCTGTTTCTATTTTGTTGCCTGCCTTCCACACAGTGTTTTCTGTCTAAACAGATAATTTGACAGATACCAGCTTTAAACCTACTGCTGTTTAAATGTAAAAAAAAATATGGAGTTGAGTAACCTGTTTCCAGGTAGATTTGTATATTTGGACAATATACAAACTGCAACTTGTAAAAAGTTATTCAACCACCATAACTTAAAAATTAATATACTTTACGTGGTATAAACTGGTTATAAATAAGTAATAAACAGCAATGCAAAGTGAAGCAGTGCTGGAGTCTGTATCACAAGTGTTTATTTTTACATGCTGTTTAGGGTAAATTACATAAGAGCATCATTTAGTGCTGACTCTTGCTTTCGTAAATATTTAAGCAGCAATGTAAGTTAAGTTACACATTTTGTCTATTCTGAGGCATTAAGGCCATATTCTGCTTCATCAGCTCGAAAGAGGCCATATAAAAATGTATTATTTCTTTGACTCTTCAGAGAGATATGTTTCATCCCTTGAAGGATTATTACACTTAGTCATTTCAGTGTATTTCAGTGTATTTTGGACTTGTTTACCTAAAGGTTAAAAAGTTGTGTATGAAATGCCAGAAAGAAACATACATATGCCTGCTGTTCTAAAATGTGATTAATCGTGTAAATTAATGAACATTTTTCCCTAATTCACAGAGGAACTTTCATTTAGTACATTTTAGTACTGCATCAACATTGCCCATTTTCTTTAGCAGAATGAGTAGCACGTAGCATGTCCTAGATGAAAAAAAGCTCTAGCAGGCCATGCCTAGTAGCTGAGCCTGGGCCAAGCTACTCACTGCTCAAGGCTCAGCTCTATCACTGCACATGATCACTCATGCTGTGTTATTGCGAAGCCGACCTCCAGTACTGTTCACCAGGAGCTGTTTCCAGTTAGCAGTATGGGCAAGGCTGCTCTCTTTTACTGGGGCAGGGGCTTGAGTCCTATGGACACATGTCGAGTGGTGTAGGTTTCTTTCAGGGCTTGAGAATAGGCCCAGCATTTTCTGTTAACCTGCAAAGAGAGTCATTCCAAGTAGAGTTTTTTAAATCTTAAAATTATTTCTCCTGCTCTCAACTGCATAATTTTCTGAACTGCTGTAGCTATAATGATGTCCACACCACGGTTGCAGTGTCAGTGCAATTCACTGGCTCTGCAGGTCCACCAGCTGGATATTGCCTGTGGCAACCAGACAGTGGTCACAGAGTGTTTTGCCACCATGGCCAGGGGAATGGTAACCCCCGCAGGAGGCAACTACAGCATCTGAGCATGGGGGCAGGGGAAAGAATGTCTCCATTTTTTGTACTGAGGGAATGATGGCCATTTGTCCAAAAGCTGAGGGTACAGACAGATAATTAGAAATGATTGAGTAAGAATAGCTTAAAAATGTAGTGCTCTTCAACCAAAATAATAATTGGATGTGAGCAGTGCTGGTATAGGCCAATTTCAGAAGACATATGCTCTTAGTTGATTACAATATCTCAAGAAGAAGAAAATAACCTCCATAGAGGCTCATTTCTTAATCGTCTTGACCTTCGTCACTTCCAATTGTCTATACCTTACTAAGATTCTGTGAAGATTTATATAAACCCTTTAACTGAATGGTTATCACAGTTCAGAACTTAAATTCTTGAAATGCCTGTACTCTGGCAAAGAACTTAGGAAAGTTGCAACTTATATTTCCATGATCTTCAAGTGTTAACAACTATCTTACATGTAGATAACATGCATACTTTTAAAAAAATGTTCTTCTTTGGAGAACACTTTGTGATTTTTAAAATAACCTTTCCATTCCCTCATTGAGAGGAGGAAATACTAAAATATTGAAATATTCTCTTGGCAGTGGAATTAACCTCTGGACCAGCAAGTATGGATTTCCTATCTTTTTTCTGCGAAAAAAGAGTGTACGCTGAGCAAAATCACTTCAGAATTCTCACATAAATCTGCATACGGGCTATTGTATACAAAGATACTTATATGTAATGAAGATATCCCAAAGTTTAGGCAGCAATTGAATTTGGAAGAAAATATGCTTGATTTCTGGGCTATGCACATAATCAAGTTCTGATCATTTAAAACACCCAATAACAGTATGTAATGTTAAAAATAAAATTGCATAGGTTCTGTTGGGCTTAGGTTTTGATTTTCTTTGTAAGGACTTGGATTCTTCCATGATCTTAATCATAGTGTTTGGTTCTTTAGCTCTGAATGAAGAAGAAAAACATATTTTCAAAGTATTATCCACTTACAGTGTGAGAAAGAATATATGGCATAGATTTTTGTAATTTTATACCTTACCTTTCTTTGGTCAATAGTGAAGTAGTTAACTAGACTGACCATGTAATTATTAAGTCTCAGAATTAATACCCCTATAACATGAATATAGGACAATTCACATCCTTCCCAGCTGTTAAAAACCTACAGTATATTCTAACTTCATATTTTGGAGACTTTCTGTATGGTCATGCTAGACATACTTAGATTCTAAGACAAGAAGAAAACAGGCTTCAATATATCACTGAGCAGCTGAAAGATGATCAGTCTGAGCCTTGAATTTAGAAGTAAAGCTTCCTTTGACTTTTGAAATAAAAAAGAAGCAGCTCTACCAGTGTTTTTCTAGATGACATAAAGGAAAAATACTGCAAGGTAGATTCCTCATATGTGCAGGAACCTACAGAAGATCTAAGGATATCCAAAGAGAATGGCTGAGACCAGTGGATACGTACTGCCCTTTCAACCAGTCCTGTAAACAAGTTAGAATTGAATTACTACTACATTTTTTGTGAATGTTTTACTCCCTGGGAGTGATCACAACCCTACAGTGAAGTTCCTGGCTGCAGGATTTCAATGGATGCAGCAATGTAGGAAGCCAGACACACAGAGTGCTGGAATCAGTGCTGAGTCAGACTTCATGTTGATAGTCCAGACCTTTGCATCCATTCTGGGAGATCTGCCAGTGTTTAGAGGCCAAAACCCATGTCCACTCCATATGGAGAAGGAAGAATGGCATAGAAATAAATGGTGACCTCAGAAACTTTCAGGATTCATAGGCAGACTTTTCCTAAAAAGGTTACTCTCGGGATTTGAGTTCATTTTTGGTTGGTGCAAAGCTTAATATTTTCTTGGTGTCAGTTTCCTATCTCTTTTCACGTGTTTATTTGGAGCAGAAATCACTGCTCTCTTTCAATAGTTCAGTTATGCAAGATACTTTCATCTCACATTAAAATTTATATCTTATTTGTTATCCAGAAATAGTGGCAAAGATTATTCTTCATTTCCTGACTGGATGCTCTCTGATATTGCTCAGGTAATCTTATGGATGAACAAACTGTTAGTCTACCAAACTGCTTAGACTTTTTGAGCAACTTTAAATCAGAATCACAGAATAGCCATCATAATTCTCTTCATAATAATGTAAAATACTCTTTTTCACTGCACAGGATTGCAGTAATACCCTGGAAAAATTTGCATTTACTTCTGAAAAATTACACATACAAAACAGCTGCTAATTTTGACATCCATGTTGTCCTTTATAGAAAAGATATATCTCAAGATCAGAAAAATTCTGCTGCAAAAATGGCTTGCACAAGCTAACATGCAGTGTGCTGCGCCTTCATCTGGAAAAGAAAATTCAGTAGCTGTGGCACAGCTAGAGAAAGCTTTTTCATTGAAGAAAGCTAAAATCATGGGTGCACGTTCAGAACGAGATACTGTATCACACATATGGCAGCATCTGGAGTGTGGGGCGGAAGGAACAGTGTCCTATGAGGAAATATTTCTGCATGCCTCGATTGTCTGAAATGCAGCCCATTCACCCCCACTGCTTACAGATGGCCACTGAAAACTTAGAAATCTACTGAAACATGTATATAATCTCACATCACATTGTGAATTTCTGCCAGTACCAAGACTGTGCAGCCCACAGCAGCAGTAACTTACTGTTTTGGCGTGTGCATGGGCTTCAGAGGCCAGTTTTGTTACAAGTCAGAGGACATCTCTGCATTCCATGACCTTACCCTCCCCTGGAGCATACTACCCTTAGCACAGTCTTAACACTGTGCAGTCTGGGCTTCTGAAAAAGGCACCTTTCTCAGAGATGCAAACAATAATGTAGCATGAATTTTCTGGCAGCTTCTAAACACAGAGAGGGAGGAGTTCAGAAGAAAACACAAGAAAAAGGAAGAGAAAGGCAAGGAATAGTAGAACAGCAGAAAAAGAGGAAAGAAGGGAAACCAGACAGCTGTAGTGCTTTAAAAATATTTATTTCTATCTTTATTTCTTTTTAAATAAGCCAACAGCAGTATTTCATGTAGAGATAGCATAACTCTGAAAAGATAACATTAATGTCAAATTACTGTTTATGACTTCGTAGTGCAACACTCATTAAGTAGTGATATGAGTATAAAGTGCAACTTTAGTTGCAGAGCTTGAACTAAAATAACATTTTCTCTTCTCTTCTTCCATTCTATCATGACTGTTATGTAGCACCCCTTTTGGGAGCAATTAGCAGTGTCTGTATCATTGCACATAGCCAAATTAGATATTATGGGCGTCTCAGTTTGCCCAGTTTCGGTGAAGGAGGTTGCATACCCACTAGCATTTCAACAACATAGATAGAAGCATGATCAAGCATGATTTTAAAAATATTAGAACTTGGTAACATATACGATGATCCCCCTGTAGGTACAGTGGTACCTATAGTGGATATACTGTTATGGCTTTATAGTCACATTCATTAGCTTTTCGAACGCAGTTTTTCTTCAGCTATATAGCCATCTAATGAATGTTCTTACACAAATGCATAATGATAGTTGGTAGAGTCTACGGTATAATCTGTCCTTGTGTCCTATCTGTTCCTCATACTGTGCAACTGAGGCTCCCCCCACTCAGAGCAGTAGCATAAATTGCCCTCTGTATGTATCAGAATTGGTATTGTTTACCAATTTAAAGAATATATAAAACTATGCATAATCATCATCTTCGGAATAAATAATGAAATTTATTATAAAAGCCTCAAAGTCTATGCCAGCATAGCATCTCTTTTTCAGATTTTAGGTTCCGCTCAGTAGCATGGATATGTTTTAGTTTATTAAGGGGGTGTTCATAATTTATGCAACTCTTCAATTGATGCTGTTATCCTATAAATAGAATCAATTACATTAGAAAGGAAATCTTACCATGCAAACAGTCTTTCAAAAGTGGGACCCCCTAAGGTTTTCTACCTTCAGAACCAGATGCTTTGCACAGTGGACTCAGAAAAATTAGTGAAAGATATCATAGTCCAATGGACTGAAGAACAAAAGGAAAATACAGTTGAGAGTCACTCAGTAACTTGTAACGCCATATTCTTTTGAGAAAATTTAAAATATTTTTAATAGTCCACCTTATTTCACAATAAAGATAAGATATACTCAAAATTTATTTACTTACATACAACATTGATTTTGCTGATATTAGAAGTATACATAGTGTTTCTCTCCATATTATATCTGATCACAACAAAATTTAATTCAAATTCTCCTCTCCTTAAATCCACAAGTAACATCCAAAAATTCACATAGCACTTTAAAAAGTAAAATTATGGTTACAATTTTCTGAAGTGTCTCAGTAACTTTTCAGTCTTTTCAGTCCTCCTTTTTAATCCCTCTTGAAAATGAAATTTAAATTTTGAATCAAGCTGCTTCCAAAAATGTTGCTCTAGAGACAATCCTTTGGCTGATACTGATAGTTAGGAATTATAATAGCATAAAAAGGAGGAAATCAGAGTTCTTGATTGTTTCCCAGTCTCACTGATTTTAAAAGGATTAAGGTGGAAACTCTCCAAATAAAAATCCTCAATAACCACTCCCTAGCCATTTCCCATCAGGCACCCAAGAGACAAAGTTGCCCACAATTTCATAAAATCATCTTCATCAGTACAAGTGAGTGTAGAGCATTTTTGGAGTTTTCTCCAGTCATAAAAAGAAATTACTTTGCATACATTGATGTAAACAACAGAGCAAAGTTGTCTGACCCTTCATTTACGTCTATTGATCCAAAAGACAAAATGCTGGCCACATTCATATAAAATAGCAATTAATTAATAGCTATTATTAAAAATCTTTATGTTACATATTAAAATGTCTTTATTATGGACAAGATCTACTTCATATTCACTTACCTAAGAACCTAACTAGCTTTCTAGGTTGTCTCTATGGCAGAGCAAGCAGACATCTGCACATACGTAAATGAACTCCCTCTTAAAATAGGTACCCAAATATTAGATAGCTAAAAATCACTTATTCCATGAAAACAGTATTTTATTGACCTTTGAAAATGAGATATATTGATCCTGTTTTACTCATGAGTGTGAGAATACTGAAGTTGTTTTATGGGGATCAGACCAGACATCTCTGTAGTGCAAAAGCCCCTGACAGAGAGCAGTAAGGAATGAGAAGAGCTGCATTTAGGTGAGAGCAAGCAGGACAATGAGGTGAGGCCTCATGACATGACAGGGAGAAGTCACTACTCTAGAGCAGTTTTGCCAGCTGCACAATGTGCCACTTGGACAGCATGTGACTGGAGACATTAATGAGTTGGTCTCGGCCCAGTGTTGCCTATTTTAAGGCACTACTGACAAACCCAGAAGTAGGCCATGGCTCTGTGTTTGCTCTGGTCCATATCATTAATAATTAGAAGCTCTTTAAATCCTGACATGCAATATTTGGCTCTTGCCGGTCAAACACAGCAGAGTGTGTTTACTCTCACTGAACTCCACTAACTTCTGTTACTACTATCTGTAACAAAAACACAGTTTATTGTGTTTGCTCTTTTTAATTTCTTGTGTATTAGATATTATTTCATGGGTACATCAGCTGGCTGCCTAACTTCTAGAGAATGTCTGAGCATGATATTTCTACAAATTTGTCTGTTTACTGCTGAATCCAGAACTAACTTCTTAACTGCCTCTGGTAAACAAAAGGTATATTATTGGTACACAGTCTTCCAGGGGATAACTTCATTTACAGCAAATGTCCTTTTAAAAAATGTGGATGACTTTTTTGCATCCATGCATCACAAATTATTTCAATAGATGTTAACCTAACTGGAGCAACAGTATGACAGTGAGAATGATGATGGTGGCTCCCGAGGCTTTACTTTCTCGATAATGTTGAGTTTATTTGTGTATATAGTAAATATCTTAGCTTTTTTCATTCAAATTAGCTACCCTTTATGTGGAAATACTTCTATAATGAACACCAAACAATCTAATTTATGGATCCTATATTCCTACTTTTATTTTCTTGGTTTTTGGACATTGACTAACAAAATCCTAGAGACATTTTTGAAATGTGATCCTTTCCCTGGAGGTTGTTGCCATGGCCATTCTCTGGCCATGAAATGGTAGATTTTATGAGTCAGATAGCCACAGATGATGATGTTTATTCAATGAGCTTTTGCACTTATTTTAAGTTCCATTTCACTCACTCTGTAGGACTGATGCAAATAAAAAAGGCAAATTTTATATGTGAAAATGTTGCTCCTTAGTTGTTCATTCCCTGAATTACACACTGGATTTATTAATGAAAATTTTTGTATTGTTTTAATGTCACATTTCTCATTATTAATTTTGTTACATCGTTAACAGTACTACTTCCTTTGTCTTCTCACTGCTTTGCTTCCATCCACAGCCTTTATTCCTTGATCCATCATTTTAGCCTGTATATCAACTATGTGAGATTCCATGTTGTTTCTGGACTGAGAATTTTAGGACGACAGAATGGAAAATTTACCTCTCTCAAGCTAATGAAGAAATCAAACCAGTTTTCTATATTTTCTTATCCTTGTTCTTGTCATTATACTCATGTATTGCTCCATGATGTATTATGTACTCTGATGTTTGCAGTACTTGGACACCTGGTTTATAGGCTATCCTTTCTGCTTCTCAGGATGCATCTGCTTGTGATGATAAAACAAGATAATTGCTATTCTAAAGTGTTCTTAACCTCTTACCTTGTCCTGTAAAGTGAAAAATATTGCTTGAACTATTGATAAGTACAGGCAGACTCACTACTGAAATAATTCATAATAAAAACACCCAAGATGTACTAATTTTTTTCTAATATCTTTCATTAGTGCAAAGTATAAAATTTCTTCCAAATTAGAGACTGATCCACAATTTTGAGTAGATATACATAAAAATACTACATACAAATTCACTAAATTTTCATATAATGCCTAAAAATAGAAGTGGATATGGGTTTCATATGATTACCACACTGAAGAAAGTGTCGTATCAGATTCAGAATTGATTTTCTAAGCCATTCTCAGTTTATACCTATAAAACTTATAGCACGAATTAATTTATTCCATAAAAAGCATGTGGTACTACGATGCATTATGGCTTTGGGGCTACTTATGTTTTTGAACATTTTGAGTCATAGTGAATATTTCCACAATCAAGTAAAAAGGTGAGATTAAGTTTGGAGCTTGGTGATATTTGCAGGATACAGCTTTCATTTTGTTCGCTACTTCATAACGTGGATGGATATAGCAACATCTAAATGGCTAACTTCTGTTTCTTAAAATACAAAACATTTCAAAATATTCTATAGGCATTTAGGAGAAATATCATGATCGCTTGCCCTTGTTCTTGTGGGAGACTTTAACTTCCCAGACATCTGCTGGAAATACAACACAGCAGAGTGGGACGAGTCTTGGAGATTCCTGGAATGTGTGGCAGATAACTTCCTGACACAGCTGGTGAGTGAACCGACCAGAGAAGGTGCCCTGCTGGATCTCCTCTTTGTGAACAGAGAGGGACTGGTGGATGATGTGGCGGTCGGAGGACGACTAGGGCACAGCGATCATGGAATAGAGTTCTCTATTCTTAGAGAGGCCAGGAGACAGGGCAGCAGAACTGACACCCTGGACTTCCAAAGGGCTGACTTTGTCTTGTTTAGGCACCTGCTTGAAAGGATCCCTTGGGAGATGGTACTGAAGGGTATAGGGGTCCAGGAAGGCTGTGCACTCTTTAAGGAGGAAGTGTTAATGGCTCAGGAACAGGCAGTTCCCAGGTGCTGTAAGAAAAGCCAGCAACAGAGAAGGCCACCCTGGCTGAACAGGGAGCTTTGGCTGCAACTCAGGGAGAAAAGGAAAGTTTACAGCCTTTGGAAGAAGGGGCTAGCCACTCACAGTGATTACAAAGATGCTGTGAGGCTATGCAGGGCAGAAATCAGGAGGTCTAAAGCCCAGCTAGAAATTAATCTGGCTTCAACAGTCAAAGATAACAAGAAATGTTTCTATAAGTATATCAGTAGCAAAAGAAAGACCAGGGAGAGCCTCCAACCCCTGCTAGACACAGGAGGAAACATGGTAACAAGTGATGAGGAGAAGGCTGAAGTCCTTAATGCCTTCTTTGCCTCAGTCTTTAGTAACAAGACTAGTTGTATTGAAGGAATCCAGCCTCCTCAGCCAGAAGACAGAGACTGGGAGAACGACCCCCCACAATCCAGGAGGAGACAGTCAGTGACCTACTGCATCACATAGACACACACAAGTCTGTGGGACCAGATGGGATACACCCGAGGGTGCTGAAGGAGCTGGCTGGGGTGCTCACCAAGCCGCTTTCCATCATTTACCAGCAGTCCTGGCTGACCGGGGAGGTCCCAACAGATTGGAAACTGGCCAGTGTGACACCCATCTATAAGAAGGGTCGGATGGATGATCCGGGAAATTACAGGCCTGTCAGCTTGACGTCGGTGCCTGGGAAGCTGATGGAGCAGCTCATCCTGAGTACCATCACACAACACATGCGGGACAACCAGATGATCAGGCCCAGTCAGCATGGGTTTATGAAAGGCAGGTCCTGCTTGACAAACCTGATCTCCTCCTATGACAGGGCAACCTGCTTATTGGATGAGGGAAAGGCTGTGGATGTTGTTTACCTTGACTTCAGTAAGGCCTTTGACACCATTTCCCACAGCATTCTCCTGGCGAAACTGGCTGCTCGTGGCTTGGATGGGCACACGCTTTGGTGGGTAAAAAACTGGCTGGATGGCCGGGCCCAGAGAGTTGTGGTGAATGGAGTCGAATCCAGTTGGCGGCCGGTCACTAGTGGTGTCCCCCAGGGCTCGGTTTTGGGGCCACTCCTGTTTAACATCTTTATTGACGATCTAGAAAAGGGGATCGAGTGCACCCTCAGTAAGTTTGCAGATGACCCCAAGTTGGGTGGGAGTGTTGATCTGCTCGAGGGTAGGGAGGCTCTGCAGAGAGATCTGGACAGGCTGGAGCGATGGGCTAAGGCAACTGGAGGAGTTTCAATAAGGCCAAATGCCGGGTGCTGCACTTCAGCCACAACAACCCCCAGCAGCGCTACAGGCTTGGGGAGGAGTGGCTGGAGAGCTGCCAGTCAGAGAGGGACCTGGGGGTGTTGATCGACAGCCAGCTGAACATGAGCCAGCAGTGTGCCCAGGTGGCCAAGAAGGCCAATGGCATCCTGGCTTGTATCAGAAATAGCGTGGCCAGCAGGGACAGGGAAGTGATCTTACCCCTGTACTCGGCACTGGTGAGGCCGCACCTCGGTTCCTGTGTTCAGTTTTGGGCCCCTCACTCCAAAAAGGCCATTGAATTACTCGAGCATGTCCAAAGAAGGGCAATGAAGCTAGTGAAGGGTCTGGAGCACATGTCGTACGAGGAGTGGCTGAGGGAACTGGGGTTGTTTAGTGTGGAGAAGAGGAGGCTGAGGGGAGACCTCATCGCCCTCTGCAACTACCTGAAAGGTTGCAGAGAGCTGGGGATGAGTCTCTTTAACCAAGTAATAAGCAATAAGACAAGAGGTAATGGCCTCAAGTTGCGCCAGGGAAGGTTTAGACTAGATATTAGGAAGCATTTCTTTACAGAACGGGTAGTTAGGCATTGGAATGGGCTGCCCAGGGAGGTGGTGGAGTCCCCATCCCTGGAGGTGTTTAAGAGTTGGGTCAACATAGCGCTTAGGGATATGGTGTAGTTGGGAACTGTCAATGTTAGGTTAAGGGTTGGACTAGATGATCTTCAAGGTCCTTTCCAACCTAGATGATTCTGTGATTCTGTGAAAATATATAGTAGAAAAACAGTGGAGTTGCTATCAAATGGTTTAAAAATGAAAGAGCTACCCAGATATCTCCTTAGTTTAACTCTGTTGCAGGTGATGAGGTCAGACCAACTTTTGATTATCTTGCCCAAAATGTGGGTTGTGAACCTTGTTCTGTACACATTTACTGTACATAAGATTGCCAGCCGATATTTATATTAAATTAGCACTTCTCTTATTCTCATATGACATCTAATGGGTGACTTTCAACATCTTTTATCTCTAATGCATTCTGCCAGAAGAGATTTGGACTGCAGCATCCAATTCAACAACACGTACAACAATGCACCTATTTAATTGTCCTCCAGCCCATCATTCTGCCTGGGGTTTGGGAAAAAAGTCTCTAGATGCAATATATGGGACCTAGATAAAGAACCATCAGTTTCTACCTCATGTAACAAAGCTCTGATCATTTGAAAGACAGAAAAATATGTATATTGAAGGCTATGCTTTATTTACGTTTTCTGTTAGTCACCTTGTATATTACTTTGATTCCTGTTTGCTTACTTATATGGTTCTCTCACCTACCTTTTATATTCTCATCAGCATTTGTTAATGTATGTCTCTTGTTCTCTCTGTTAAACTCTGTTGAACTCCTTACCCTAGGATGTTAACCTTGGTCCTGTGCACTGAAGTAGGAAAATACAGAAATTTCAGTAAATAAATAGTCAGGTAACCTGAGGAATTGCTTACGAATAATGCTGATGAGAACTAGATATTGTTGTACTATGACTAAGATATTAGTAGGAGATAACATTGGGAAAAATTATTCGGTGAAATATAATACATAAGAAGGAGTAGTGGCATAGACTTCTAGAAAGGAAAGTTTAGGCTGCTAATCAAGAAAATATCTGTCATGGTGAGATTTTACATAATGAAAGTTTCCAAAAAATGGTGAAACAAATTAATTTATCAATTCAAATCCAGATAGGAAAAAAAAAACAGGAAAATTTAATTTAGATTTCCTGCATTTGGATAGTCCATTTCTGGCAACTTTAATTCTAAGAAATCTCCATTCTATAAAAATACAGAGCTATAATCTATTTTCCCTAATTTTATTATTTCATTTTGAGCTGTATACATTTTGTTAAAATACCTACATATGGAAAACAGCATTTTGAATTGAGTACAAGAAAACAAGTTGGAATTAAATTCAACCAGTTCCAGTTTTTAAATTTCAGAGCAAGGCATTTATAGCGAGTTGATCTTAGAACACACAGGGATGCATACACTAAATGCACCTATCAAAAAAACCCAAAGCACTGGAGGTTGTCCTTTATGACACACAGCAAGTCCAGTTCCAGTATTTTCCTTTTAGGACAGGAACAACTATTAATCAGCACTTGCCTGTTCAGAACAAATCCCCCTGTTCTCTAAGAGTATTGTAACTATTAAAATCATCAGAATTTCCTACTATCCTACTACTGAAAATATGCTAGCTCATACACAGCTCTTGACTTCAAACATTTTATATGATCTGAGTCTTAAATTGAGGTAATAAGCAACAGTCTACAAGACAGCTCAGTTTCTGTTTCTCCATCTGATCTCCTGCAGTGTCTTCCATTTTCAAACTGCCTAAGAAAGTCAAAGATCCCAGTTCTCCTCTGTGAAACTAATGCCGTATCTCCCTTAAACTTCAGTGATGGCAGTAGAAGGTGTTGAAAATCACTTCCTTATGTTAAAACTATACAAACTTGCAAACTGGTAATGAAATACAGATCTTTGTCCCAAATCAGTTCATTACATCAGTGTATCCCAGTAGCAATAAAGTTAAACTGCTACCAGAGATTCACAATATCACTGAAACAAAAGCACAACTGCTTTACATTATCACTTACTGGTATTTAAATAGCTCATGCTAGAATAGTACTTCCAAAACCTTCCTTGATTCTGACATGAAGATAAATGTCTGAGAGCAATATATTTAACTTCATGTAGATGATGTATTGCTTTCTTGTTAGGTTTCCTTACTTGAGATGACTTCGTTGTTTTATAACTATGACTAAATCTCCAGCTACAAAATGAATTTGATTAAATCTGACTACTTGACCTTGTCAACTAATGTCCCCAGACGCCTCTTTACTGACTACCATTTTCTATGGGCTTCTAAGCAGTGGAGCTGGAATATTTATACCTTATCCCATGTTCTCTGCTCTCAATGACTACATCTTCTCCAAAATTGTTATTTAAATTAAAAATTATTTAGAAGGATGGACTTTCATCCCTTTCAGGCTGTTATATTACTTAAAATGAATTATTTTCTTAAACCATTATATCTCATACAGATGTTACCTTGTTACGCACATCTCTAAGGCAACTATTTAAGACCTGTACCAATCCCTCTTGAAGTAAAATTGAAATTAAAAATAGCTTTAGGTGAAAATTACATTGCCTCGAGGTATTAAAATTATTATTTTAGATGCAGTTTAGCAGTCACTAATCAAATGTTTTTAAACAGTGTCTTTATGATACAGTTTCATTTTTGGCGGTGAAATTAGAAACTTTCTTTGTTCCAACAATATATTTAAACTGCCCTCAGCCAAGAAAATCCATAGTCCCATTCTTCTACACTAGACCAACTTAAATATCAAACCTTAATGATTCAAAATCAATTAAAAATCTACAGGGCTATAATTTCTTTATTTAGACTAATGTTTACACATTTTCATACTCTGAGAGATGTAAAGAAATGTAGCATCAATAAAGAACCATAGTAATAAATTTATGATCTTCAGTGAATTATAAAACTTCCAGCCAGTGATTGTTGCATGTTAGTGAGGTGTATATGCACTTAGTATGATCAGAGAAAGGCGAGCCAAATGAAGGAGCACCAAAATGAATGTCAAATTTAAATGATGACACCAAAAATAAATGAGACTATATTAACCATAAGTAAAATTGACTGGAGACTAGAATTAAGTTTCTAATCATGAGAACCATAAGATTTTAGAAGACTCCAGCAGGAGAAGTGAATACAGGTAATCTAACATGCTTAGGGGAGACAAGTGGTTTTGGAGAGGGATCATAGTAGAGAGTACTTGTGGTAGGAGAGGATTGGGCATAATATATTAAAATCTGTCAGTTATATGCAAAATGTATGTCACTGTATGTCTCAAAAGAACATTTGTGACAGACTAATTTACAGTATTTAATTCAACAGAAAAAACAAGGGGGAATATTTCATCTGACGCAAAATTTCTCCATTGTTTGGTACGTTAGACATCATAAAATGCCAATATCCTGAGGGATGCAATCTTATAAACTTCACCTGAAGTGGTCATATTATATTGGGTTCATTCCTCTGCTGCACTGAAGTAAAGAGGGGAGATAAAGATTCTTTTATGCCTCCACCAGTTCAGCACCATCCTGGAGATAAGAACCAAAGCCAGCCTTCAGCACAAAGCTGGAGAAATCACAGGGGTGCTCTAATGTCTGACAACTAGAACAAAACACTCAGTACCCTCTGTCAGCCAGAGCTGAAGAGCATTCCATGCTGCACCCCTCATTGCCTCCAGGCATCACAAACTGTCTGAATGTATGTAAATATATCCCATTCTTGAAGTTGACAGAAAATGAAACTTTCTATAAAGATTGCTCAGATTCCATGAAAGGGAAACTTGTGGTCATTTTACTTCCCTCCAGGAATGGAAAATGGCATTACAGGGCCTTACAAGTGGTCCATTTTGTTTCCTGCAGCACACTGTTTTCTGTGTTTCACAACACACGCTCACATAAACACATACACACCCCAAGTGTGAGTATGCATGTATGCATATATTGCCTATATAGCCACAGAAGTGCATGCATGCATATAGAATTTTAAAAAGCAATCCAGAAACTCATTAAATTATAGTAACTCAGCTGAAAAAAAAAAAATAAATGTAGTACTCATTATAATCTCATCACATTATTTTCATATTAAACCCTCTCTCTTTGATTTTACAATGTCAGGTTTGATCTTACACAGCTTAGGTGCAGTATGTTGCCTCTTTCTGTGAACTATCCTCCTATCTGTTTCCTAAGCTGTTGTTCCACACTTGTAATCATGTTATTTGAGTGCCTTATGTATTCTAAAAATAACCATAATAGAAGTTACATGTAAGTGCAAGGTGAGAAGTGATGAACAGGACAGCGACACAGCACAACCGATCACACAGAATGTAAATGGGAGACCAGACCACACTGTCCAGCAATAAATGATTATTATTACTACCATTTATAAAGAACCCCAAGGTGTCGGAGGCACTTCAAAGTACACACACACAGACATATTCCTTCCCCTAAAGAGTTTATAATCTAGAAACATTGCCAGGCTGTTTCTTCTTGTCTCATAGGAGTAAAACAAAATAGAGAATGATGAGTTAAGCGCTGCATTATATTGGATCATGCTTAAGTCTGTACTGCATCAACAGAGTTTATTCTGTGCCCTCCTACTTTATAATACATTATTGCCACTAAGGAAGGAGCCGTACCAGCAGTTTGAGACTTGTTGAAACTCAGCTTGCAAGATATCAGTGACTAAACTCGGTTGCATAGCCACAACTTGCAAATGAACTTGAATGGAGGTAAATCTATTTTGCACACTCATCACAACTTGAACTAAGTCAAACTTTCACTTCCTGGAGTCATCGTTTCCAAGTGAGACCTCCAGCAAAACTTTGCTTTGCCTCCCAGCCAACAGCCTGCACTTGTCTACAAGTGTGTCCTGCACTGCAGACCCTTGAACAATGGAAGTTCAGAAGTTTCCGCAAACAAAACTAATCCATCGTTTCCACTGCAATAGAAAGTACCCTTCATAAAAGAGAACAGTACAGAGTTCCTGAAGAAGAGTATTCCCTTCCACAGAATTAGTTCATCAATTCCCTTCCCAAACACATACATTCAACTTCTCTCCTGCAATGCCGACCCCAGCCATAAACAATACCACAGCTGCTAACAAGGTAAATGTGAACAGGGGTGAGCTAAACCTTAGAGGTCTATGGAAATTTTATTATAGAGGAATACCATACATCTGAAGTTCAATAAAGGTGAACACAAAGAAGAATGTGGTACTATGTAATTTAAATCCTCTGTATTACCATATCACATGATGTTTATCAAAAGTATATTAGCCTTTTCCACGATGCTACTTTATTTTCTTATGCAGCTACGTAGACACCAGGACAGACTCTAACAGCCAAAGGAGACCAGGAATTAAATCTGACTCTTCTGAAGTTAGTGGAATCTCTGCCATTTACTTCAGTGGGATCAGGGTCTCACCTTGAACACTAACAATATAAAATTATTTCAGTGGAATTGCTCAAGGGTTAAAGTTCTATTTCAGTATGAAAATGTAAAACTAAATCTCACTCTTAATGAGAATGGGTTGTTTTCTGTCGAAATACGATCTATATCAAATTACAATAATAGAATATTTTCTTTTTCTGGAGATTGATTTCTAGTCTGATTTTTGCTCATCTATATCTTTCCTTTTCATATCCTTCACAAGCTGAGAAAAAGATGAAAAGGCAACCTATTGGCATACAGTGTTGAAAAGTAAAACAATTTCAAAAGCACATTTCCACTCTGAAAGTGCAAGTAACCTTTAAAATAAATACAGCTGAACAAGATTAGAAAACAAACAAAAATATTTGTCTCCCTTTGATAATTTATTTTGTGCACATAATAAACTGGGTTTGTAGTCAGTTTTACTTTTTCAGGGAAGTCAGCTTTATTTTTCCAAGATTACAAGACAGAGTGATTGTGCCATTCTCAGGAACTGCTAGGGGAGAAGTTCATGTGCATCCTTACCATTAAACAGTGGAAAGCAGTGATTATAGCATATTTCAGCACATCCTTGACACTGAAGAGACTGCAGGTGAGTGTGCGAGGAGAAGCAAAAAAGGAAAATGCTGCTTTTAGATCCAGGTCATTTGACTCCAAATATCTGTGATAACATTGATTTCCTCTGCAGATTTTTTTTTTTTTCATTTTCTCGTAGTTTCAGCAGAAACCTCAAATTTCTGTTCAAAACCAAAGTACATTTTTATTTCCATTCAAGAGAATATGGAAAATTCTGTGTGAGACTGAACAAGAACACAAGCTCTGAGCCTTCTGGATTTTTAAGGCTTACCTTGCTTCTAGGTTCTCCAGAGTGAAAATGGGAAGCTGAATCATCCAACCTCTGCCTCCTCTTGGCTCTAGAGCAGAGAAATTGGAAACTCTTAAAAGTCGCAGCCTAAGCCAGACCTTCCAGGCAGCTAAGGTAGCACTAAGGGACCAGTGCCTTGAAGGCAAGACAATCCAGCTCTGATTCAGGGAACATGAAAGCACTAAGGCCCTCATGCTTATACATAGTGAGGTCTTCCCAGATGTCAAGGTCAGGACACTGGACCAAGTCCACATGGTAGTGCTGTCCATTTGTAGGTTCCAGTCCCTAGTTTTGGAAGAGGTTCACAGAAAGAGTAAGATAAATCAGAGGAACCTGGAAGCTGGGGACCACCAGCAGATGGCAAAGTAAGCTACACACGTGTGAAGTGACAGAATGCTGGGGTGTGCATGGCTAGGGAGTGGATGGAGCCCAACAGTATTATAATGTTCTTCACAATTTTCAGATAGTCATTATTTATAGGTAATGAATGTCAGCAAGATGTTGCCACCTCACCTTGTTTATGAAAAGATCAGTGATGCCTGCAAAGTCTGTATGCTTGAAACAGACACTAGAGGGGAACTGGCAGTCAAGCAGGTGAGGTAGTCTCCAGGTCACATCTTCCAAGTGTGATCCTTCAGTAATTAGTGGCAATTTTTGTATTTCTTTCTATAATATATATCAATATATCAAAATGAGAGTATATATTAGTGCCTTTGGTTATACTAAGACTTGCATCTACATTTCTTTCAAAATTTCCCATGTGGAAATTTGCTTTTTGTTTGGTCTAGCAGTAATGCAATACAGGATTTCAGTAAAAGAATCGAATATGACTGTCAACTGACAGAGCAGTAGTATTGGATATCTTGTGCTGGAAAGTAGAAATAATGCTGCACAGGAAATATCAGTATGGATTAATCTATGGGCTGTTTATTAAATTGGTTTTAGTTGTATAATGTATATTAAAGTGAGATAAATTCACAATTCACATTTCATTGATTTAGCTAAGTTCAATTGAGAATTTGTGGTGTTGTTTTATGTGTTCATATTTGACTGTTTCTTCCTAGAAGCTTAATCAGTGTAAGCTTACATAGCCAATACAACCTGCTGCGAAAGCTTGGATCTTTAATACTGTACCATAAGCCACGCTACTGAGGTAGAAAATTTACTGCTGGCCAGAAAAATAAAAATACCCTTGCTTCAAGATTATGAAGTATATTTCGAAAAGATCTCCAGCTGGTCTTCCAGCTAGTTGGTTTCAGAGAGGATATCTTAGACATAGAAAAACATAATTGTTTGCACAGAAAACTGCACATATGAAAGATATAGTGCACAAATCAAAAACTATAATGCCTTTCTGTAGCCAGATGCATATATTAAATCCAGTGGCTCTCATCATCTACATACTGCCCAGATGTGTAACACCTACAGGTGTGCATGCATTTCAAGGAAGCCTTTAACTTGACTTGGTAGAAAGCCCTTGAAAAAATTAATGCAATGATGATTTTTAATTGTCTTTTACTGCTGAATACTTATTTTTCAGTTCTTGGGCTAAAGTATTGTTGTTATCTATCTCACACTAAGTATACCAGTTTATAACAAAAATGCATATTATTATGCGTAATGATGACATACTAAAAGTCATGAGTATTCACATCTCTCTTCAAAATATATAGTTTGATTTTGCTACACGGTATGCATCAATGGTAATTTTAACATTGGATGGCAACATGTAGTACCTTTACAGAAACTACTTCTCATTAGTCAATTTTGACATAGTATTGTAGAAACAAAATGATGGGAAAACAGACAAAGAATTGTACCTATCCAGACTAATAAAAGCGTATCTTGAGAGAAGCAAAAAATATGACTGCTCTACTCAGCTAACTTTGTGTTCACACTAATGGGTCTATTTACCATCGAAAAAAGAATGTTTCTCACAGTTGTGCTTGTAATAGTGATTTCATTTTAAATAGGCTTTGTGTATTTAAATTATTCTACGGAAATCAGCTTTGCATTGCTATCCATAGGTTAGCAGCAAAGTTGTACAAAGTAACAACAGTATAACTGCTAAATTGAGGGGAGATTCAATACCCAACTCGATGGCATTTCTGCCTAATTCTACTGTACAATGCCTGGAATTTTATATTTGGTCAATTTCTGTGAATCAATTGGTCGAACACAACTACTTTTCCTAGTAGCTGGACAGGGAAAATCAGAAATTGATGGAACTCTGATTACCAAGTCCAGAACTTAAAAGCTCCTCTGTAGCAGCCTATAGACTTTCTAGCATAACTCCTGGTATGCATCTGCTTCCAGCTTTTTAAAATATGGAAATTCCTGAATAAACTGGTTCCAAGACGCAGAGGATGGGTGTC
Source organism: Strix aluco (assembly GCF_031877795.1). Taxonomy (NCBI): domain Eukaryota; kingdom Metazoa; phylum Chordata; class Aves; order Strigiformes; family Strigidae; genus Strix; species Strix aluco. The sequence continues at coordinate 21,438,977 of NC_133931.1, forward strand.
AAAATGATGACTGGGAAAAAGATAGTAAGGGGAAGGGATACACACAGAGAAAACTTCTGTCAGGAAGGTAAGAAAAGAGAGCATCCTGGTCTGGGAGAAGCAGAAGGGTAGGGATATATCTAGAGACTCTAGAGTGAAGTAAGGAACAGAAGGAGCTGCAAAGAGTTTGGAAATTACAGGGGAGTGGGGAAGTTGGTAGCCAGTGCACTTAGAGAGGAGAACAAAGCCACCCCAGGGTGCACAGTAGGCTTGACCTATGGAAGTAATGCACTATGTGACCCTCTTGTTGATGAAACAACAGCAACAGTAATAAAGGATTATTTTCTCTGGCACTCAAAAGCTTTCCACATAGTACAGCCTTTGATTGCTAGTAAAATTAAATTAATATGAAATAATCTTTAAATTACAAAGCTTTCTAGAAGGGTCTTTGATTCTATACATGACTCAAGGAAACATAATTTTAAAGTAAATGTGTAAAACTGGAAATAGACTAAGTTGGAAAATTCACCAAACCATAGCCAGTGCCACTTTGCTGTAGATGTTTTATAATATTAATCAGTCTTCACATAATGCAATTATAGGCTTTGAAGAAATGTTTAAAACAATGGAAAAATGCAGATAAATTTGATTTCATTCAAATTCTACTTTTTGACCCATTTCCGAGATAAAGTTTTGTGTAGACTAGCAAAAAATGATCCTCCTGTGTTTTGGGGAATTTGTTCATTGTAACAATGATGCTTATAATGGCATATTTTCCTTTCCTACCTTTCCTTTGCTAATGTCTTCCTTCTAAGTTCATGTATAGGTGGATCTTGGGAACAGTAGAAGTGAAAAATGCTGTGAGCCTCCAACTCTGCAACATGAGTTGTCTATTTATGATCTGTGTGTCCTTCTCATTGGCCTACTGCTCCTCTCAAGTTGGAGACAGAAAATACTGTTTTTCTTAGAAAAGGATTCCTTTTGCTCTTTTTTTTCCTCCTTGGATTTGTTGGTTTTTTTTTTTCCCCTGATGTTTTTCTGCTTCCATTACTTTTTTTTTTCTCCAGGGTTTTTGCTAGTGCCCTTTCAAAGAGCTAGGAAAAAAATTCTTATTCTTTGCAGTTTGTGCCTTCCTCTGAGCACAGGAGAGATTTTCTGAGAAGAGTCATAACTATAGCTCGTTAGCAGGTGTTAAGTAAGTCAATTTATCAGAGGTAACTCCATTTTCTTATGCTATGATGTGTTTTGCCAAATCATCTAGCACAAACAAATCTTTCCTAACTGGTACCTGTACCTGATATTACAAGAGTGGTAGAGTATGCACAACCATGCAACACTTGGCTGTGTTACTGTTTGCTTCTGTCTTCATGCTGTTTCCTCTTTTCTTTTTCTGACTGATCTAACTCTCAGTTGAAGGTAATGTTTAAATATTACCAGCTTCCGGGCCCTATTTCATCTCAAGCCTATTTGGCACTGCACTGAAGCTTCAAGACTTTCCAAGCAAGTCTGGAGGGACTTGATTCCCTCAGTTTCACTACCTGGTAAATAGCTGGTTGCAATTCCATTTTAAAATCAGTGTTGAAGAAGCACTGACTTATTAAGTATAGCATCTATAACTTTTCTAGCATTCAGTATTTTTGTGTCTCCAACTTCCATGTTAAATATATCAGAACACTAGTCATGGCATTAATTCGTTCTTATGTGTGTAACCAATATTAATGATTTAGTTCATGAAAGCTGTGAGCTCTAAAAAAATGTATTTTTACCTCCTGTTCCTGCCACTAGCCTTTTAGGACATTCATTTCATATATGATACAGTATCATATATGAAAGGCAAGCCAATTCAGGTTTGGGTTTTTTAATTGCAATAATTGTCAGCTATAAATTTATTCTGCTTATTTCTAAAATGTTCTATATGACCATTACTCTACCATAATGAAAGAAAAAGAAGAAAAAAAGGAGATCTTGGAGTAGATTTTTCCTCAACCTTGCACATAAATTATTTTTAAAATAGTTTTGAAATAGAGTTGAAAAAATTATGAGATAAAACCATTCATAAAATTTAAAAAGATGCAAACAAGTGGAAGACACCATAAGGTAAAATTTACAGTATTACAATAATACCTTTAATATTAGCACTTGCAGATGGGATCCAAAAGCAAGTTCTTTAGAGTATGTTCCCAGGTTCCCCATCCCAAGCTGATGTGTCTAAGTAGTGTAATTTTCAATGTCCAAAGAAAATGACAGGTCTTTAATTCAATGTTCTAGCAAATTTTGAAAAACTAAGCTACTTACACTGTACATAAGTGTTAAGAAGTCATTTAACCTTATGTCCCATCAGCAGTATATAGCCATTCTTCTTCTGAACAGAGAAGTAGGGCAACATAACACAGGAGTCTACTGTACATTCCATGATCTGGTAAACTCCATGCTTATGGTAGAAGAATAAGCAAGATGCACCACCTGTCACAGAGGACAAATAGTTTGAAGAACTGACTGTCAGTAAAGCAATTATATACAACTTTAAGATTCACTAGTTTATGTCTTAAACCAATATATATGGCATCTAAATATCCAGTAAGAGTACCCATTTTTTTTTACGTTTTGGAAACATTTGTTATATGTAGAACTGGAGATAAAGAGCTCAGTATAGGTTCCAAAACCATAAATGTATCTTCCATGTGCTCATGTAGCTTCCACTGACTTGAATAAGACAAAGTTAATTCCTCGCTTGATGTTTCAGCCATACTTAAACAAAGTCAGGTCACAGAATTTGGAAAGGGTAAACACCATGCTTACCTACACAGGGTAGAGGAGGATCCACTGACTCCCAAGCTGGCTATCTTCTGAAGAAACATTCTAATTTGGAGGCAGGAATAGAATTAACTACTCTTTGTGTTTCAAAAACATCCTTAGCATAGGATTTGGAGCATAGATGAGAAGTAGCAGGCATTATCACTCCCCCAATTTAATCTCCTCAAACAATAGGTAGATCCACTAGGATAGGATAACTGACTGGTACTTACATTGCTGAACATAAAAATTATGGCTTGGAGGCTATCAGTACATGGAAGAATGCATCCAAAAGTTTCTTTCTTGACCTCTCTTTCATCTGCTTTGCAGAGTTATCACTTGAAATTATTTTGTTTCTGTCTGGATTGGAAATTTTGGAATGTTCATTTCTGAAGAAATCTGTTGATAGTATCATGTCTTGAAACTGTCACAGATAAAAAGATTGACTCTTTGATGAGAAGGGATAACCAGGTCTCCTTGTTTGCTCAGTCTTTGGTCTGTTTATTGCTTTAGTTAAAAAGCAAACAGTTGCCATTATGTGCACAATCTCTTGGTAACTACACTAATCACAAATTCAAGTTTAAAATAATCATCTGCCCTAATCTACAATAAATCTGAACTTTTAGCCATTTATTTCAACTTTTCTAAACTGAATAATAACGGACACATATGCCACATAGCCCATTTCCTCAATTTTTGCAAGTTATTTTCATAGTTTGTTCCTATACCCAACAGAAAAATTCAACAAGCCATAATAGTGAATATGCAGACAATTTAATGAATGCTGAATGAAAGAAAATTTAAAGTGTATTTCCCTTTTTAGAAGAAATTAACTAGTAAATAAACAGTCTTAACCTTTGCTTGGTAGTTAAATGCAGTAATGTCCCATTTCTAATGTTTGTGTTATCTAAGGAAACAATGGAGAGGTGTTACTTAGAAAGCCTCATTAGAAGTGATTTACTTACCAACCCACAAATGTATAAATACCTTACCTGTAAGCCTCAGCTGTACAAAGACTATTAGCTAAAAATGTGTGCTTACATGTAACATAAGTTTTTAAAAAGCTGCATTCTTAAATGCATTATTTACATAAATGGGGTCCAACTTATAAAACGATGAACTCTAGCTCATGATTCTTGGGCATTTTGTGTAGGTATTAAGCAGAGTGTCTGAACAACATATGCATTCTTCAGAAAGGTATTTCCATTTGGAGAAAAGAGGTCTGAAAATACTCCTTCATTCTTGGGAAGCTATTTTATATAGAACGAGGACATCCTAATATAAGCGTTCTATCAGGACTCTTTGAAGAATCACTAAAAGGTAGACTGATCATTAAATGGAATAGCAAACTAATTAATAAAATTAATTTTTAATATCAGCTATAGAATTTAAAATGAGATAGTTTTGTCTCTATGTATAGTTATATCCTGGGCAGTTGGAGAACAAGATTAATTTAGGCCTTTCTTTCACAATCTTAAATATGAAGCCTGTATATATGATATATTTCTGTGTAAGCACTGTATATGGTTTGGGGATGTATGCTATAATCCATCAGTTCTCAATGTACTCTAATTATTTGATGATCTTCACCACCATAAAGCAGAGGTAAAAGCAAAGATCTCAGGAGGTTGTGTTTCAGAGTTGGAGCCCTACTGCCTGTATCCCTGCTGCTGCCTCTGAATGGTGTGGCTGGCTTTTATACAGCTTACTCACTCTTTAGGAGTGCTCAGATGAGGCTTAGTGAGGTTCAAAGTACTCCAGAGACTGAAAACATTTGAAGCCCACTCCAGCACTGCTTTTACCTCCACTTACACACCTAGTGTCAATAATCAGCAGCTCTGAAGTGGGCTCATACTGAGGTGCCTCTTTTGTCTAACTGCTAAGCCAGGTATCAGCTGCAAATCTTTACTGACAGTAAGTTCAAACTTGCAGTTGAACCATTCTATGAAGGTTTACATGTTAGAAGTCAACATTGCTGTGTTTCTATATTATCTTCATAGTATTTTGTAATTTCTAATGCAAATTAAATACTTCACTCCTATACTGGCAGATGGTCAGTGTAGTGCCTGGTATGTAAAAAGGTAGGCACTTTGCAGTACAGTAATGATTCAAAAAGTGTATATTTTCTGCAGCTGGTCATTTTCTAAAGATTTCAAATGTCATATTCAAATGTCAAATTTCAGGTTGACAAGCTAGAGCATTAGCAGAATTTGTACATCTTCAATTTTGTATTTAGTATATGCTTCTTAATTACTGCTTTTCTATTTGAGAGATATTAAGCATTGGATTTTTAATATTTGAAAGTAACATTTAAGTTTCTAAAATATCTTATCCTGATAACTAAAATACAGCATAACAGAAATCTAAGGCAGAATCCTGCTCAGGTATTGTCAGCAGAACTGTTTGGATGATCAAGGCAAGTGAGATCTGCTCCGTACTGAATGAAATATCTTTCACTCTGATGTTCTCATGATCAGCTACGGAATACAACTAGTGAGGAAGAATGAAAAGGCAAAGGAGAAGTTAAACTAAGGGCTGAAAAGCAAACTGCAAGTGTTGATTTACTGAAACGCTATTGAAAGGTTGTCCGGATAGAGACAAAATATTTTTTTCCCATGGTGTTTAGTGGAGGGCCTAAGATTTTGGACTTGCCTAATCAAGAAAGGTGGAGAAGATAATGATGAAGAGAAGTCTTCGCAGATTAGAAAAAGATAAACAATTAAACACCATCATTTGAAAATAATTACTGATCAACTATGAGTGAGGAACAACCAAAAAGAAAAGAGCAAGGTGAAGTAATTATTTGAGGGGAGAAATACATTGAAAAGAGAACCAAGGAGACCTGAGAAACTACAGAAGAAAAGCCTTGTCGCATAGCAGAAGCCACCACTAAAAATGTGTTATATAGGCAGGAGTAAAACTGCCTATAATAATATACTGGAATGAGATAAGAAGAAATTAAATATATAGAGCCATAGAAATGATCCACATATGTGAGAAATCTACTGTTGTCAGAAGAACCACTTAGGTCAAAAAGAGTAAGAGGAAATAATGAAGTACAGGCAGCAGAAAGAGGGAGTCACTTAGTCACTAAGAGCAAGAAGTGAATTCCACGTAATGGCCAGATTACAGTCTGGACTGACATTGGGAAAAGGTAGCACTGAATAACACAAGCTTGGGAAAATTAGAAGAGTTTTTCTTTAAGGGGAAAAAAGTAAAAGTCTGCACAATATTTCTGAGGAGGTTCCCTTTAATTAACAAATTTAGGAAGATCACAGAAGCATGAAAAGAAAAGATACAAGAGATGTAGGTATAGAAGTAGATATCAGCCTGGAGTCATGTTCACAACTGAGAAAACTGTTAGATTGCAAGGGAGAAATAAATCTTTTCAACTACCCCCAGAAAACACTGGGATAGAAGAATAGCCAGGCTGGTTAGAGAAGAGAATTATTGATATGGAAATGGAGCAGTGGCCACAAGCATACATCAAAATGAGGAAGAAAAAGAAATTAGACTGAATTTGCAATGGTTAGGCATCCCTATGGAGTATCTGATGAGATTTACAGCTCTGCTAGCAGACCAAGATAGGCCTGGCAAGGAGATGAATACCTGAATGGATTCAGTTTGTACAGAAATCCACTGACAGCAAAAGGCTACAGAACCCCTGAGACAGTATCTGGGGATGTCACAATAAAGTATTGCTATTTGCTGAATACCAGTATGTCGCAGTTCAGAAGTGCAAAGCCTTCCTTTATAACTTTGTTTCCAATACTGAGCATTAAAGAGAATTATAGTTCTGTCTGGGAGGTTTCCTTGGCTTGTCACCCAACTCCAGCAAAAGGCAAGTGTGTGCAAAGCTATAGTGTCCTCCAGCAAAGCTGGTGAAGGGTCTAGAGAGCTTATGAGGAGCAGCTGAGGGAACTGGGGTTTAGCCTGGAGAAAAGGAGACTCAGGGGAGACCTTATTGCTCTCCACAATTACCTGAAAGGAGGTTGTAGTGAGGTGGGTGTCGCTCTCTTTTCCCAGGTAACAAGCGATAGGACGAGAGGAAACGGCCTCAAGTTGCACCAGGAGAGGTTTAGATTGGATATTAGGAAAAATTTATTCACCAAAAGGGTTGTCAAGAATTGGAACAGGCTGCCCAGGGAAGTGGTTGAGTCACCATCCCTGGAGGTATTTAAAAGACGTGTAGACGTGGTGCTTAGGGACATGGTGTAGTGGTGGACTTGGCAGTGCTAGGTTAATGGTTGGACTTGATGATATTAAGGGTCTTTTCCAACCTAAATGTTTCTATGATTCTAAGGCAGTGTCAGGGCCCTTCATATCTGGTGTGGAAAAACATGCAAAAATCAGCCACATGCAGGAAGTGTAAGACATGATGCAGAGAGCAGGGAGCAGCCTGTCTTTGGTGTGGGCAAGCGCATACACATGGCTAGCGAATAATGTGCAGCTCACTGGAGGCCTGGGGAAGCAGATTGCCCAGGGGTTGGGAGAATTCACATTGCCCTTCAGTAGGTGAGCTGATGGTTGTAAATAAGCAGTTAATTTTTATTATGGTAAATAAATGCTCTGGGCAGTTTCTAAAGCTTTGGGAGTCTCATTACAGTCTCCTCTCCTATAAATTCTTGTGAACAATGTTATCCATGATACCTATGAAAAAGTATATCAGCAAGTGAAAAATCTTAATAAAAAAACCCCAATAAATTCTTATTACCACCAGAACTATATGTGTGCAAAAATAAAAGCACCATTCTGGGACACAGCCTACTGTGGGTTTTTAAGGCTCTGACATGGACATTTGAAGGTTATGAATGTCAATGAAGTCTTGAAATACTGAAGAATTAATACAGATGTTATGGGGAAAGTTGCAAACTGATAGACAGCCCCAATATACGATAGACATTCAAAAAAAATTCTGGTAGTGGGCATATGGTTAAATATAATCAGAGCTTGATGACAGTGTATTGAAAGAAAATGTTTGTGTCAGAAATAATTAAATAATAAGGAGAATATACTGGCAGAAGGATGTTGCACATTGGTAATGTGGACATGGGAATAGGTGAGGGGTCTTTGGAAATAAGGATGCTGCAGTTAAGATTTTCCCATGGCAAGCTCAACCAGGGAATTTGAATCCTGTCCTCATCCTAATATCCCTGATTGGCTCCTTTGGCAGAATTTTTCAAGAACACAATATGTTGATAGGTGTAATTTTGATTTAGCTAACATATTTTTAAACTTAATAAAATATTGAACAAAATTAGCACCTGGATATATAGGAATAACATCTTTCCTAGCATACCAAGAGAAAGAAAACTCTCTTAAATTCACACTTTCGCAGTGTGGGTGGCAGGATGCAGTGGAAAATTCAGTAAGTTCCCAGAATACTAAATGTACCTTAAATACTTTTGTGTGCATCAAAAGAACTTATACTCACAGTGTCACCAAGTAGATTTCATATTTACGATGTGAAGATTAAGTATATAGAATAATGACAATTTAAAAAAACCTAAACAACTTAGAAGTTGAACATTAGTCTTTTGCAGGTAACAAGCATGTAAATAATTTTTTTATGGAAATGTGTAGGTAGATTTAAAAATCAATGTATAAATATATGTGTATCTATACCTGTATGATCACTATTTGATGAATGAGCTCGATCCATGCTGTATCTATTGGTGTTTTTCATTATATTTAATTTTAATTCATTTATTCATAGTTTTAACCTTTGTAAGAACATCAGTTATTTAAATGAGTAGAAGGTAAACCACATCAACAAAACTGCTGTGTTTAATGTTGAAGATAACTGACATGCATGAAGTCATTGTATTAAAATATTGTTTTTCCTATTGTTTAGCACAGATGGTGCTGGTAATTAATATTGTGCTATTTTTTCATCAGGGGATTCCCTGATTACAAAACTCACGCAGTATGTAATAAACTGCTACATTACACTGTATGAATAAATGATTTATGATTTATATATTTATTAATGAAAAATCCATTATCCAAGGTGCAAATTGTGCAATATTTCAAAATTTAAGATTTTTTTTTTGAAAAATAATGTATTTTTATAAAATCCATAATTTATGAAATACTATACACTATCAAACAGATCCTATTTACTTCTGTCTTTTCTAAAGGCCTTATCCAAGTGTTGATGATCACAAACAGGCTCATTATAAAATGCACATCAGCAATCAAAATATCTTTCAGGGTGTTCTGATACTTCCTGCAGAGGGTATTAGAAGTACAGTTAGGAATAAATTCTCCTGTCTTTACCCTATAAGGGTAAACATTATGTCCTGTGCACCATCTTTATTCCAGGGGTTTGTTTAAATGTCACCATACTTCTAAAGCACTCATTGAAATCAAAGCATATATTCTAAAAATTTATTTCTAAATACGAGCGTAGAAACATGCTTATATATGACAATCTAAAGTTACACCATTTTCCTCGGTTGTGTACTTTTTTAAATTTTAGAACATTTTGCACTGTCACAAAAATGTTCATGGGTAGTATGAGCAACTGTCAAGAAAATGCAGTTGTCCTGTGGTAAGATCCTATTTGACAAATCTCCAATCTGCAGAATGCAGTCAACTGCTTTAGTTGTATGCACTCTTTTCCCAAACTGCTCACCAATTGAGTAGTGATAGCAAAATTATTCCAGGCCTCTTCCCAAACAGGCATACTTCCAGTTTGTCTACTCAAACTGGAAATGTAGGTTCAGGTGGTTGGAGCCTGCCCTCCAGACTGGAAGAACTTCCATGCCTAAATATGCATGACAAGCTGGCAAGGATATGCAAGACATACAAGGTGCATAAAGTATGCTTCAGTTACCCACATGTGGGAATTAGTAACCATAGCTAGTATAAAACGTATTCTTGTACTGGTTCTGCTCATATTCTACCCAGAAGTAGGCTTTTATCAGCTGCCTGTAACCTCTTGTCCACATACCTTTCTCTTGTACAGTCCACTTACATGATACAGAAATACAGATTATTGACCCTATTGTGAAGAGCCCTAGCTTTTACACTTCCTCAACTTTTCATAAGATTGCTTTCCTGAAGAGTATCTTCAATGCTACTTTTCTCGGAATAAGGAGAATGGGTACTTCCCACCTGCTACATTTCAACATCTTCACCTTCATCTGCTGACCTGATATGGGGAAAGTGAAAACCTTGTCTGTGCCAATCACTTTGAGAATGAGAAAAAAAAAGTTTCCCTCCTACCTAAAATACTTCTACTGGGATGCCTGAAGTGTATCAAAATCCATTCTGTAAGAATTACACATGTGGGAATGTTAATCTAGTAATGGTTGGGACTGTAGGCTGGAGGAGAAAGAATTATATGACTTTTCCATGCTGTGTTTGAGCCCTAATAAGTGACCTGCTTAATTAGATGCCCATGTGCTTTTTCAAGACCTGAAAGAGGCAAACTCTTAACTAAATCGTTTCCATCAAAGTCTCCATGTTTTGTGGTTGTGCAGATTGTATTTGACTTAATTCACATGCAGTTCAGGGCTGGCATTTTGAAGACAAGGATCTAGATACTCATCATGACTTTTGAATAGAGCAGAAAATGAAATTAAAATGTCCACATCAAAAAAAGGATACTTTTGTCTTCTGACTCAAGATACCTAAGTCTTAAGCAACAGCAACTACCTAGTTATGGGCTTCAGAAATTGTATTTCTTAAAACAGTCAAATTTTTTTTGAACAAAATCCTAATTACATCTACTGCAAAAATAAGTCATTTCCTGTATTCACTGCATTATGAACATATTCACTTAAAAAATTATATTTCCAAAGCATGCTGGATATAGTTTCTATCTCCAGTTTTTATTCTCAGATATTAATATACTTCTTTTTGAAGATATCTGAAGATGGCTATAAAACAGATGAATACCATAATTAATGATTGCACTTAATCATTAATAGTAAAGCAATAGATAATTTGAATGTACACTTATGCTATACTACATGTTGTCACCTTTAAAGTACACATTTGTTTTAAAAATCAATACCTTTTAGCTATTATAACTTTTATAATCGCTTTAAACTAAATTGAGTAATGCTGGATAGTATTTACATTTTCATCAGGCATTTTGCAGATTTCTCTCCAGGTTTCTCTATTGGTATGCATCACTAACAGGGAGGACAAAATGATGTAATTATAATGTAATTTGTAAGTAAATGCATGTTCAGTTTAAAAACGTGAAATTGTTTTCCCTTTCAAATTAATAATATCTGTCATATGTTATGTTTTACAATCTACAAATTTATTATGGCAGTGTAGAGTTTCAAAAATCTCTCTGGGATTTTTGTTCCCACACAAACAGCATATACATTTGTGTGGGTTCTTTAGAGTTCCCTGATTTGTTAGGCTATTATAGCATGAATTAGTACATTAGAATTCAGCCTAGGTATCTACACCATAAACTTTTTTGGGAGAAAAGCAGTATTTCAAAACAGACTAATACTGGTACAGTATATACTATTTATGTTTTGCTGCATGGAAAACAGCAGGTTTTAAAAAGGAACATTTATCATGAAACAATTAGTCCAGCCTTTTTAATGGAAAGATGTTACAGGAAGTGTAATAGTAACACTTGCAATTCTCAGTTCTCTGTTAAATATTACTGTAATGTAAAATATTGTATGTTTCAGATTTGCAACAGAACAATTCAAGAAAGAGCTGACAAAGCCTGCAAATAAAGCAATAGTAAAATTCATACTGATCACTGAGACTCTTCTCCTAAAGTGGAAAATGAGTTGCTTAGGGTTTCATCTTTCCATGGGATTTTTCTTTACTGCTTTCTGCATGAATATGGGAGGTGAATGTGTAAATATCCAGCTTTAAGCTAGTATAATAATCTTTCGTTCAAATTCATATTTCACAAATACAGCGTTGACTAGCTGCATAAAGAATATTAGTCCAAATCATAGAGAATTTGTTCTTAAACCAAAGTCCTTGAATCACATGTTATCTAGTCCTTAATGTATTTGTATACAAAGAACTATTTATTTTCCAGTAACAGTGGAGGAATTTAAAATGTGCAAAACAAATCTTTCTACTATGATATTTTCTCCTTTATGACTTTCTACTTTGACTAGTTGCTTTAATTCTTAGTTGCTTGTATGACTTATTTAAATCTAGTTACATGACCATATATGCATATTGTTTGCATGAGTAGGAATAAAGATGATCTAAAGCATCATGAAAACAACGCTTGATATAAGTTGCAGGATATTTTTGGGTCTTGCCACTGCAGTCTTTTCTCATGTAAAACTCACAAAATGCATGCTTTCACTGGCCACAGTTTTCTGACTTGCTTAAGTCAGGATTACAACTATACATCCAAAAGGACTGTGTGGTGTAGGCTCAGTTCCTGCCAAGTGTTCTAAACTTACAGATTCCTCTGCCTTATTGCATCTAATGGTAAGACTGAGATCACTGGCTCATTTACAACATCGGATTTCTTTGGTCAACACTGAATCACTGATCCAGGCTGAAATGATTTGTAATTGTAACACAGGTACGCAAATGTGCAGTGCAAATACAAATCAGACACCTATATTTTTTAAAGACTTCTCTGAGTTATTTCACAGTTTATTTATGATGTGTTATTTTTGATATACACAGGATAATATAACATGAATGTAGGAATTCATACTACTGTAAGAAAATAATGAAATCTTGGTTGTTACAAGAAGATACTATAGAATACCTGGTTTAGTTAAACAAATGTACACTTTTTAACGTAGATGGTCTTTATCTGGAAAATACATGATAAGAAATACAATTCAAATAAATTAAAAGTTAATATTTTATCGAGGACCAAGCAGAAACCTAGAGCTAAAGGTAAATGACTTTTTATACTTAGGGGAATAATATTTTTAGCAATATTATTATCCTTGGAATTGCACCATTAAAACTTACTACATTGTATTAGAATTTTCTTTATGTTTCATTCTGCCAAGTATCATACCTCAGGATCAATAAGTACATAATAAAATTCATTTATTACAGTGAACAATTACAAATGTGATCTATGGCAACTGAAATGTGGTACTAGGATGAAGTAACATTCTAAATCTCGATAAGTAACCTCTTTATGGAGAAAGAACAGCACTGGAGTTATTGGACACCTCTGCTCCAAACCAAGCAATGAGAGTGAAACAAATACAATGATTCAGAGTGATTTCCTACCTTGCTGTCTACAGCTCTCATCCTTTACTTTTACTGATAGATTGCAGATATTCATTATTCTTTTTAAAGTATCTACAAATATACAGCTCTGACCATACTTTAATCTGTACACTGAACTTTTTACCCAGTACTCCAGTGTTTGACAGTAGCGGGAGCTATGCGTGAAGATCTCGTATAGCATATGGCTTGAGGTCCAGCTGGATGCCTGAGTATGTCATTCCAGACGCAGGTTTGGATTGCTCAGTAATTAGCAACTGACTGTTTAATATTGTTAACTCATTTTTTCTTTGCAATTCATGTCCTGCTTTTCAAAATTCTAAAAGCACAAATTGTGTGAGTGCCAGCAAAAAAATAATAGTAACGAGCTCATTTCCATAGCATTGGACCCATTTTCATGCTCACTGATGATGGTTTCCAAAACCGAGTTTTACTGGCAAACACGGTTCTGCTAGCATTGTCCTTCCAAATGCCTGGAGGAAATAATCCCAGGTTTCAAATGGAAAAATAAAAAATATGCTCAGTTCTGTGTAGGTTTTAGCTTTACTTTTGTTATGAGCAGCAATGGCCCATAGGAAATGTAGCTTTGGAAAAAATGAATTTTTCTTTGTTAACAGTTTGAAGTAATTTTGTTCCTGCTCATTAGATGCCACAGATTCAGACAGTTGGTTCCCCTTGCTCTCTCTCAGTGAGGCAAAGAGACTTACTGTGATTTGTCAAATGTTGGCAACTCTACGGCTTTGCCTTTTCTATTCCCAGGCTGCAATCTGCCTCAGAACAGATCTGCAGTGGAAAGTTTTTCCTCTAGTGATTTGTGCTTCCTTGTCAAGGTGTATCTGTAAACAAGCAATAGCAAAGTTGTACAGATGTGACACCAGCAGAGAAATATTCAATGGCCGGTTCTTGTGTTTCACTTGAGCACAAAAGCCAGTCACTCCAAGAAGGACCATCTTATTTTTCAAGAGGCTGGAAACCCTCATCCATTATTTCTGAATTTGCTATTTTAGTGCCTGCATCCATTCGCTCTTTTAGTCTTGGTATGGTTGCCCCCCTTTTCTTTGCCAAAGGCCATCTTCTGTCTTCAAGTCCTATCATCAAGTACTGTTCTGGAAAGCCTATCTGAATGCAGGGGTTTTTTTGTACCGCTTCATTTGTATATCACTGACCAGTGAATGTTAGAAAACACTCTTTCTGTACCGGGCTTACTCCACTCCTGTTCCTGAGTCAAACTGCCCCAGGGCCAGAGAGAATGGCTGAATCTGATTCTGATTCTGCTCAGCTCTCAACAAATAACAAGCTATCAAGGTGAGTACATAAAGCACACAATGGCGTTCCTGGTTCCAGGAAATGATACATTTTTTTCTCTGTCAGCAACATTAGCCAAAGGTTGAGTGTATTTATGGGCTTTTCATGCAAATATTCCTTTGTGAATATATTATGCTGGGAAAAGTTATGTTTTCCTCTACTTTTTCTGGCTTTTCTGGTACAAGGGTAAAAATACACACATTGTGCCTACAATGTAACTTCTGCACTTCAAAACTCTGGCTTATAATTTTTTTCCAGTACAGACAACACCTTTGTAGCTCTGTGCCAGGATTTTTGGCAAAGAAAAGGGTTGTATCCTGCAAGTCAATTCAGCATTTTACCTATCATGTTCTGCTCTTTAAGAGAAATTCTGACATTCACTGAAACTTATCTACAGACCATTCCCTTTGTTTTGTAGAACTAAGTAGTTCAAGATTACACATGATTTAGTTCTCTTCCCAGGTCCAGAGGAAAACAAATGAGAGAGGGAAAGGAATGGGAGAAAGCTCCCTGGATCTATCACTGTGAATGCTGTGGATACCTTGTTGACCATACTGCAGCATCTGAATATGTTAAATATTCTGCACATAGGAAAATTTCATATTTTCTTAAACCTAAACAGTTATCATAGACACAAGAATTACCAATGTGTGATAACATCTGGCAAGTGATTTCTTTACTGTTGCTGCTGATAGTTCATCCTGGAGGTTAGAGTTGGACTTAAAGGTACATTTTTGTGTAGGATATAAAATGAAAATGCAAATCTATTCTTATTAAAAAGAAATGTGACATCTATCCAGCTGGACTTCTCCTTGTTTCTTGATACTGAATCTATTAGTTCCCTCATAGCTCCCTAGAAAGCTCTTACTGCTACATACCCATAGCAGTATGTTACACGTGCATGCAATCTGACTGATCATCTCTCAGCTCAAAGACCATTTGAGGACACCCATCAAGGCTCCTTTCCAAAGGCAGGCTCCCATTGCATCTACCCACTTATGAAAGGGTAATTTTTTGATTAGTTGTGTGGACTGAGTGTTATTTTGTGTTATTCTTTACTTAAATTGTTATAATAACAAAACGCCAAGCTCTCTTAATGGAACCTATGCAAGTATTTTTATGGACAAATCATCAGACCCACTTATTCTTAAATATCTCTGCAGTTGTCTACATGGGCTGCATATCACAACTGGTTTCCTAGGCCTCCTTGCTAAGGTTGGACACCTAATAACATGCCCACACTGATTGCCAGACTTCCAGCATAATGAGGACTTTGGCAATACTGTTCATGTCTTTGGGAAGGTGAAAGGCTTTCCAATGATTCTAAATATCAGTCAGTCTTTACATTGTAGATGATCTATCCATGTCTGGACAAACAATAAAACTCTTGTATTCTGAATGCAGTCTGACAAATGCCTATACATCTATGGCATTCCACAGGATCCCGATTCATCACTTAACCATATCTGATGTGTGTGTTCAAATCCATAGGTTACGCTGTAGTTTATACCAGGTGGCCCAATATGCAGAGGGCATGCATACGGGAACTTAGAAGGGTTCCCAGCTTCTGTGGTATAGATGTGACTGCATAACTGCCTAAATGATCCCCAACACATTAAATAGAATTCATATACTGCACAAAACTAGAAACCTAAATTAAAAGGAGTGAATATTTTTTGAAGGAACAAGGAAATTCCTCTAAGTAAAATTTACAAATCAATTGGTAATTCATTTACAGTTGCTTCCCAGTTATAAAATTGAGGATAGATTAATGCCAGGCAGTGCCATGCATGGATAAATTGCAGTGATTTTCTTTGCACCAAATCTAGACTTCTAAACTAGATTAACATTTGTACTGACCACTGATCTCAGTTTTTTTGGCTACATGTTGATTTTCTATAAGGCCAAATCAATACAGAGATTGATAACAAGGAGCTTGAGAAATCTGCATTTATCATAAGAAAAAAATGTCCAAATATGAATAACATTGTGTGCTTCAAAACCCCTTTTTCGTGCATGCTGTGGCTGTTGGTATTCATCCTAGACTGCCACGCCAAAAAATCCTCCAAAGTATTCATGCAAAATTTTGGTTCCTAAATCAGTAAGAAATGAAAAATATCTCGACTTCAATATGTAAAAAATCATGTATATGTTTACTATAATGCAACCTTCAATACAATACCTGCATATATGAAATAACAGTATAGAAACTAGCCATTTGTAGTTACTTAAATAATTATCATAGAGTATTATTATGTACAATAGAATGAGAATATAAAAGGTGGAATATAAACATAGATAAAGAATACAAAAAGCATATATTTTTAACTGATAGCTGCAGTTCACTTATAGCTAAAATAAATTTATCATATTTTAAATATTTTTGTTTGGTTTAGTGATGTAAATCCTGAAAGTTTGCAGTATAAATTCTTAGGAGAAGAACATTTTTGTTAGAAAAGATCAACACTGACTGTCGTTTAAGCTTAATTAAACCTTATTTTACTACTAAAATTGTATTGAAATGTAGGTGTTACTAAAGACAATAAGGATTTTGTGATTGACTTCAGAAGATTCAGGATTTCACTGTGACAGATTAGGAAATTCTGTGGTAATATGCAGTTCGTGTAATCTCTGTACTATTTTTTTTTTCTCCCAAATTAGGTTGGAAATATTTATTTTCTCTAAAAATGTTACACAATTGGTAATGCGTATCTCAAGCACTTTGACTATTTGTCTATTAGTTTATTTATTTACTTACTGTGGCTACAGATATATGCAAAAGAACACAGAAATTTCTTTCTTTAGAGATTTTGGTTATCTGCTAAATATACAATTTCACAGGAGATTTTAAAATTTTCATTCTTTTAAATGTAGTTTCAACTATTTATCTTAGGAGCTTATAGAGTTGAATGTGAACATAAGTATTTTTTCCTTAAATGTGTTTTTAAACATTTTCATGTTGCCAAAACCATAATGTTAAAATTGTAATATGACACAAATATCCTCAAGTTCAGTAGTGCCTTAGAACTGTCAATCATTCTGAAGCAACTGGAAAACCTTCTTTGTTCTCTTTTTGCTATATAAAAACATATCCTAATGTGATCACTAGTCATTCTTGTATGGTGCTTTTTATTGCCTGAAAATCCAAACTGGAACACTGATATTTTATTTACTTACTAGTGACATGTGTTTCATAACAGGTGCTAATTTTATATGGTAAGATGGCCTAACCATGTATTAAGCTCATTGTTTTGTATATGAAGCAGATGTTACCACGAATATCATTGTTTTACTATATGACTCTTTTTTTTTTTTTTCCTGCTCTGGTATGTGCCTGCCAGTTCCTGTAATTTTTTTTTTATTTCTCTCCTATGTATTTTTAAAATGAAAGAGATCCGTCTAATAATGACAAAGATTTCCTAACAGCTAAATCTCCATTTGCAGTCAGTGTAGCAACTTTTCCCCCCTCTGTTAACTGCAAGTGTCAACATTTCCTTCTACAACAGCATAAATTGCTGATTTCTAGCATATGGATGTGGAATGCCAGATACGTTGTGGCTTAGCTGAGGCATTAAAGAAATCTCTTGGTGTTGCTGAATGCCGCTGCTTCCTAGGGTCAAGGAAATGAAGGATGTGAATTTTCTGTTAGAGAAACAAAAGGAGAAGAATATTTGGATTCTGATAATATTTGAGAAAAAAAAGAAGGAGAAGAGGCAAAGTCCTAGCTCCCCACTAGCTTTCATTATTCCATGTGCAATACCAGGCTGCTATGGAGTACAGCTGAGCCCTTTCAAAATGTAAGTACAATCCACAAGAGCTGCATCAAAATAACAAAACACATTACATGTTGTAAATGAGGTGAACGTAGAATCTCTAAATGTAGAAAGGATGCTAAGAAATGCAAGTTAACTTTGTGAAAGATAGAAAAATATAAACTGTTTTTTGGGGTCGTGTATTGTCACTTTAAAAAACCCTTCATGGCAGACAAAGTCTAAATATGCCCTACTAAGTTTGGCTCATGTAACTATACTAAATAGGAGTCTATGACACTGAGTACATTGTTTAAAGACTACTTCAGGATAGTTTAAGAAGAGGATGATATAATCTAAATATGTGATAAAAAGAGATTACTGGTACATATAATATTCCTCACTGGCAGGCATTCCTATCATGTCATATCAAAGTCTAGCAAAATGTTGAAAGTTAGAAATGTTATCTAGCATTAGCAGGCATTTAAGGAACGTCTCTTGAATATTTCTAGCATAAAAAAGTATTTCATGTGATGTAAATGAATGGTAATTTTCTGACTTTAAAAGAGAACTGTGCCAGTACATTTCAGCATTCTGGACCCAATTCTGAAAACATGGAGATGCTTTCAATTTGCTCTGCCTGCCTTCCCGCCTTAGATGGCTGCGATTGCAGCGAAATTAATCCATTTAAAAATCTGCAGCTTAAACTTAAGGATTTTCAGTTTTTTTCCCTCTCTCTTTTTTTTCTTAGAATATCAATAAGTTCCAATTGAAGAGCGGATTCTTTTGCAATTCAGGCATGTGCCGGCGATAACGGGCGAGTTGGCATGAAGAGAGGCAGAGATGGATTAATTATGCAGAGAACATGGAAATTCTGCTTATCATCGGCTAGCAAAGGAGCCCAGCTCACATAATCAGCAAACGAAGGGAGAGAAAAAAATAACAATGCAATGGCACCTTCCAGCCCATCATCAGGATTTTTTCTACCCCCTTGTAATTAAAAAATAACATACACTTATAGCCCTATCTCCTGTGCAGGCAAGGAGTGGATGTCCATAAAATAATTGCACTGGGATATTAGAGCTGGGAACAAGGGCTGTCCATTCCTACTATCCCTTACTCTCTCCCTCCCTCTCTCTTCTGGCCTCTCCTAGGCACTTTCTTTCTGTCTGCATTTGGAATCAGATGAATGTCTCAGGTGACATCCTATCTCAGTGTCCATAAGTCCCAAACCTCACCCTTATCAAGATTCAAGCAAACATGTATATGATAAATATTTGAAGTGCTGAAGCTGTGGGGTTTTATCCTGATCACCTATGAGCTATCTGCAGAAAATCACTCTGATGAAAACCTTTCCAAATAGTCTTTCTGAGTTACAAAATAGACTGATTAGAAGGATTTTTTTGTTGCTGTTCCTATTTCACTTTTGCTCAAAGATTATCACGTTGCCTGTAAAGTTTTGGGGTTTTTTTTCATCTCATGATTTTTAAACACAAGGTAAAAAATAAAGAAAAACAACAGATTTATTGTTTAGATGAAATTGTGATTCTTTAAGAAGCTTCAGTAACAATGTATTTGAGGAGAACTATGTAATATAAAAAAAGAAATATGTTTCTTGCAAAAAAAATTGATTTATTCTACATTTGTTATTACTCATTATATTAATGGTATATCTCATGCAAATTAAGATGCAGCCAGTATATTTCACAATTTTGTTCCATCAGCAGATGGTTTTACAAGCATGTTTTTCTGCTTTTGTATCCATCTACTATTTTGTCCATTGCTCCATGTAAGTTGTGCTCCCAGACTTCCTGAGCCCCAGTGTCCCTCCCCCCAGACTCATTGGTCAGCAAGGGAGACTGAACCGGGAGAATGAAGCCCAGAACGACAAAAATGATGCAAGTAGGAAGGGAGAGCAGTAGGCCAGGATTATAAAGCTGGCTGTATCTGAAAATTTAATTTATTCACTGAGTTCCTCCAAAGCAGGGGACCAGTGTGGGGCGCAGTTTGCACACCAGTAAATGAGCTCCTGGGGACTTTAATGATAACCGATTCTTTACTAAGTTTTTAAAAAATTTTTAATCCCCATTTGGAAACAGTCATGAAGCTGGAAAAGAAAAATCTGATTCCATTGCAGAGTTACGCATGATAAATCAGTAATAAATTTTCATCAGTATCCTTAAGAAAAGCAAAGCATTTACAAAACTGGCATCTTAAAGACAAGATACTGTTCCAAACTCTGCTCTGAGGCTCCATAGTATAAATCCAGAATAAATCCACTGAGCTCATTACATTATATAATCAAAGCAGTGCTAATGTATATGTGCACACATAGTCACACATGGTTTCAGGAAAAGGTTCAACAGAGTGAAGCTTATGCTATTTATTTCAGCAGAACAAGACCCTGTCTAAAATCCTGTATTAAAATTATCTCAGTGCGGTTTCTTTGTTTGTTTTAAATGAAATTGGAACAGACCAGCTCTTGGACACTGCAGCTCTTCCTGCACCACAGGGGTGCAGCAGCAGCATGTGCGCCCCTGGAAAAACACTTCCAGCCTGAGAAATCTCCCTGTCCCATTCTCCCGATTCCCAGCCACTTCTCCCTGTGAAGATGCCATCTCAGGGCATTTAAAGTTTGATTTTCCCACCTGGGCATTTTGTGAATAGGAAATGATCTGAGATCTTCAACTCTTCAAGCCACAAGAGTACTCTGGGAGCAGATGGACTCTGGGATTCAGTTCCTTATCCTCATACCAATCTTAGTGTAATTGTAAAGAGGACACAGCTAACGCCAGCCTGATGGCAGCCCTGTTTTAACAGTAGTCATTTAGGGTTGAATGGAATAAAAAATAAAAAATAAGACAAAAAAATGAGATGGTATGTCCATAGTCACAGGAAAACATCAGAGGTACAGCCACCAGAAGAAATAAGTAGTCTAGATTACCAGTGTATAGTCTACACATTAGATTGGAGCTAGTAATCAGTAATACCTTCATTGCAGAGGCAACAGCTGGTCACCTGGCTAAGTACTGTTTGTGAATAGAAGGAATCATGGTCAGAATCTAAACCAGCCAGGAATATCGTCCTCAAGCCTATAAATAGATCTGCATAGCCAGGTATACATTCACGCAGAGATGCAGCTGCAAGTTCACTTGGCTAGTTTCATTTTTAACAGTTCCTGATATTAAGCAGGTTTTTGTTGCTCTGCTGTGATAGAAAGTTTGCATAGAGAGCATACTTCTATAATCTTTTACATTTCCTGAAAACAAGTTTCAACATCTTTCACAATAGAAGGCAGATAATAGAATTCTCAGTAACCGTAACAGTAAATGGATTTGTAATCTACCCATGATTAAAATTATTTTCATCATGAAGCAGAATTCTCATTATTGTTGCCATTTTAATATTATCAACTATAAAGTGTCTCAGTGATTGATACTATAGACAGCAAAACCCTATATTATGGTAATTAAATCTAAAATGAATCAGCCATCCTTATACGTCTTAGTATAGCACCTGATTATTTAAAAACAATTATATTCTGGTGTCACATAACGGGACACACTTCTTTAGGGAACACACTGATGTAACAACTGCTCATGGTCAAAAAGTTAAGCCATAGGCAAAACAAAAAGGAAGAAGAAGAAAGATCTGTTATTCCTAATGTTAAATAAAGAGGTTTATCTTTGTGAAGGATTTCAGTCTAATCTTTTCATCAGTTCTAAAATCTTCACACAAGTCTGACAGGAGAGAAA